>NW_026526915.1:0-13764 GCF_024362965.1 Panthera pardus
AACCACAAATGGCGAAATCATGACCTGAACTGAATCTAAGATTAGGTCTCTCAACTAACTGAGCCACTAGGCTGCCCTTGGCTGCTTATTGTATTTGCACATTGGGCCTTCGTGTTAGAAATACCATAGGGAGTGGTGTACATGCATGATCTAAGGAAGGTGCAGCTATTTAGATCCGGCTTTTTTTTTTCCTTAAAACACTTTATTCAGGAGAAATATTTCATAAGTATATTAGAAAGAGAGATTGAAGATTGTAATTGGGAGGAAATCAGGTAAGGAGTCATTGCAGTTGTCCAGGAGAGGTGAACATGACAGCAATTAGTGTGGACGGAGGAAATGGAGACATGAGGACAGATGTGGTATTTTTTTGAAAATGCTTTTTGTTGTGTAATTAACATGCTTTTAGCGATTCCAGTAAGAGGGTAAACATTATAGAACTGGCCAATTAGTGAATTCTGTGGGTGGAATGTTTTCCCCTGATTACAGTGGGCAGCTTATCCATCCTCCAGCTCTGAAGCATATGGTAAGTGGACACCACATGCTGGGGACAACAAGTTCTGGAGTAAAGGAGTGGGAGTAACTAGGCTCCACCTTTGCTAGAATGTCGGCTTCCATTTACAGACCCTCCATCTGCCCCCTGGCCCTTTCTTCCTCCCACCCACCCCGATTACTCCCACATATTATGTCCTTACTGCAGTCTTGCAATCCTTGGTTTTGCACCATCCTTCTAATCTGTTGTGTTGTTGTTTGTAAGATCTGTCATTTATCTACGCAAAAACCTGGGAATTTCCATCTTAACAAAGGTGAGAGCACCTGGATGTCTCAGTCCGTTAAGCATGTGACTATATTGCTTTCGACTCAGGTCATGATCTCATGGTTTGCGACCTCCGCTCTGCGTCAGTCCGCTTAGTGCGGACAGTGTAGAAGCTGCTTGGGATTCTCTCTCTCCCTCTCTCTGAGCTTTCCTGGCTCTCTCTCACTGTCATGTTTCTGAGCTGCTTTTGAAACTGGCCTACGAGTAATTTGGGACAAGTGGTATGATAAGTAACCTTCTCTTTCACCTGCTATGACAGCTCTAACGTTCCCGTTACTCTGCTGAGTTACGATGTAAGGCAGAGTGTCCCGAGATCCTCAACAAAACTACACGGTGTAATCGTATGACATACGTATTCACACTTCTGTCCATTCCCTCATAAACTCACTCATTTCGCAAAGAGCGAACACTTACGCTGTGCGCTCTGAGAAATATAACAGTAAGCACAATAGCCTTCGTAAATTAATATTTTTCCCTCCTTGGGTTTGCATGGGCCTATAGTACCCAGTCCTATGTTATTCAGCGCATGATTATGATTAACGTATTTCACTTCTTCCAAAGATGTTTCTAAAGTTTGGCAGAGCCAGCGGGATGTGACCGGTGCTGGTTCAAATCCTAGCTCTGCCACATAGATGTGATCTTTGGCAAGTTATTTAAACTTTCTAAGAATTAGTCTAGTTGCGTGTTAAATGGGAATAATAATACCTTTCCCACAGGCCTGTTATGTTTGCTTGAGAGGGAAACGTGTGTGAATTGCAGAGAACTGTACTGGTGTATGGTGGGAACTAAAGTAAAATTAGTTTGTTCCCTCTGCTTTCCTATGGCTTTCTGATCATCTTGTTATGGGTTTGTACCGAGGGCCTTGTGCTTCTCTGTGCCCTTGAGTATCCTCTTGAAATCACCAGCATCAGGGAATCGGACCTCATTCTACCAAGTAAGCCTGACTCTGACATGGTGCACCTGTTCTGTACATTCAACACAGCCAACGTGGAGGTTTTAAGTAAGCAAGCAGCGACTTTGTCAAAAACGTAGTTACATCACTAATAAAGGCGAGTGTTTACTGACTTACAGTTAAGGGGGTTCCATGCATTATTCTAAGTGTTTTACCTTTGTTACCTCACTGAATTCATTTCAGAGCTCTGAGGTGAAGGTACTAGGTTGTGCCTGATTTTACAGCTGAGAAAACTGAGTAACAAAGAGAAAAAGTAAGTTGTCCAAAGGTCTGCTGCTAGCAATAGAACAAAATAGGAGTTTAGATCCCAGGCAGCCTGGCTCCAGGGGCCACCCTCTTAATCACTGAATTATAGGGCTTCTTGCTAAGCAAGAATTTACTGTAGGGTAGGGAATTGAAGTGGTATTGGGTTGAAAATAAGATAGTAGGTCTAGATGGCAAAGGTTCCACCCAATTCATCTGATCACAAAAGGGTAAGAGTTCATCAAAAGTTGATTATGCAGGTGTTTGTAAAAAGAGAGAAAGTGAGAGAGAATCCCCAGTATAGACTGCTGCTATTACACATAAAAGTGAAGTGAGACAGCTAGTTCTGTAATAATTGGGAACTGAAACCCCATAAACACATTGCATTCATTCGGTATGTACAGGGTCCTTTGCACATGGCTGGCACTGTAGTAACGACACACGGATGGCGAAGATGAGCCCTGTCCATGAGGAACACATGGTCTAGGAGGGGAGCAAGGGCTACGTAAGGAGGTTCATGGCAACACAACTAGTGGGAAGAACTGTGGACACACAAAGGTGAAGTAAGCACCGCCAAGACACTTTCCATAAAAAAAAGACATAAGAATGGAACGAATCCTCTTAGAGTTCTGGAGGCATCCTTCATGTAGGCTCTCATGAGTGTATTTTCACTAACTCCATAACAATTTGGACTGATCCCTGCTGAGCCAATCTCCTCCGGGACAGAAGCTTCCTCTGCTCAGTTGGCTTCAAGTGAGCCTGGGTATTCAGCACTTCTCCAGTGTCCCTCTCCCACCATCCCACTTCTGACCCTGTTGATTCCTAGATTTATAGAAAATTCTGTCTATAAGGTCAAATCCTTATTTGTTGTTAGTTCCTTCCAGAGACAGGGTCTCCACGATGCTATCGATTACTTCAGTGGAATCCTGCCCATGGGCTGCACAAGGAACTCCATACGAGTTCAATGCCTCCTCAATTGATGGGTTTTATGAGAAGTTAAGTCCTCTGAGCTTGGGTTAGAAATAGTCCACATCATTCCCAATCTCAAGGCTTGTTTTGGACAAAGGATGAAGATAAAAAGCAATGAATATATAAAAGCCTTTTGTAAAAGCTCAGCCTAAAAACGGCAGAAGAACATATAGGGGGAAAATGTCTTTTCTTTTCATGTTAAGAGCCAGAGAGAAAAGCTCCTTTAGATTTCAAGAAAAAAGGAATAATATCAGTACACAAAGCAAGCTTTAAAGATGAGCTTTATCCTCATGTCAGTAGAGCTTTTTAGTACAAACTCTATAGATTATAGTATTTCTCAAAACTCCTTGCTGCCCTAGGGAAAAGTACGTAATTGCCTAACTTTTATCTGAGTTCATGGCTATTTTCCTTTCATTTTTAAAGCTTAGTTTATCATAGGTCATCAAATAATCTTTTTTTTTTTTCTTTTTTTGATGACAGAAATCTTATTTACACTCCTGAACGTCCTATTACCCTTGACAGGTACCTACATCTTGCCTTGCACATCTACTTACTTATGTGGGGAAAAAAGACATTTGTTTATTCACCGTCCACAGACAATAAACTCCTAACGGAAATCAAAATATAAATGTTCATATATTCAATTTGAGGAAATGTTTTACTTTACAGGTGAGGTCAAAGGCCCAACAGAATGATTCAAAAATAAAGAGAACTCTGGGAGTAAATGGGTTAGGAAGCTAATGAAAATTGGAGACTATGATCCAGAACTTAAAAAAGCTCTGAATGTATACTCACAAAGACTTAACGACTTTTGATAACTAGGTTAGAATTAGTGCTTTGAAAGTCCATAGAGCTGTAGCATTTGAAGGCAGGGTTTCTTACAGTATGGTCTGATACCTCTCCCTAATCAACGGAATCATGGAGGGCTTACTACAGGTACAGATTCTGAATTCACACCGAATTCTACATTTTTAGATAATTTGCCAGTTGTTGTTAAGATAACCCAAACTAGTAACAGCATTTCAATCTGCAAAGGACACACGAGGCCCATTCTCTTTAGCATAAAGTTTGCGTTGCTTTGGTAGGTGGATGAAAGCAACAAAACACAGACGTCTGCAGGGAGAAGTGGAGACTTGAAGTGTTTGAAATGCATACTGTCCCATTTCTCAGGGAGGGCACAGATACTGCTTGATGGCACCCAAATCAGGTGTTTCTGTCTGAACCAGTCCTGCTACCCAGGCTACAGTCAACCATAAAGTTTATCCAGAGAAATGATCTGCATCTGTATCTGCTGGAGCTTCACTGACTAACCATATTCTCACTGCTGCTGGGGCTGGGCGTGTGTGGTGGGAGGTAGATAAACGGGGAGAATCAGACAAGCCCAAGTGGCAAAGGACTGAATGGAGTCCACCCTAACTGTTACCGTGGCCATATCTGAAGTTTCCAGAGCTGATGATGCTACATTCGGGGCCACCATTGTTCCGTGATGATATTGCAGTTGGTTTATGATGCGAAGAAATTAAACAAGGAAACGGGGTAACTTAATATACATTTTAACGTGTCAACAAGAAGACAAAGAACACTCTTGGTATTTACTTCATTGGCAATTACTAATAGATATGAAAGTTACAGTGCCTCCTAGGAGGAAAGATTCTTGCCAACAGAAATACAACGCTAATACAGGAGCACCTTCCAACGGTTCATCTGAGAGTATACTGAATGGCATGAGTATTTAATGTGATTTGATAAGGCAGAACTGGTTTCTCCGTGACTCACAAGTATTAAATTCTAGAATTCCTATGAGTTTGCTTGATGCATTGATAAGCAAAGGAAACCTAGGAGGGGATTGGGTGGAGCCACATGCCTTAGAAATATGACAGCTAATTTTTGACTTAAGAAGAAAACGAATGACCTCCAAAAGACATCAACAATTCTACCTCACAGATGTGCTGTGAGCTTGAAATGCTCACACATGTGATGCATCTTGAAGATGGAAAGTGGTAAAAATATTTGTATTATTAGATTAATGTCTGCTACCCTTTTTTCCAAAATTTTGTAGTAGGTCATAAAGAAATTGGCAGCTCTGCCATTCCATGCAGCCTGCTGCAGATGACATTGCTGCCTTCATGGGGCACAGCCTACAGCCTCTTTGTGAGTAAAACTCTCTTTGTTCATGCCACTGGTGGCAGTTTCTGTGACAGCTGAACACGTCCCTAACCGATACTACTTGCCCTTACTCATTGCCATTCAAATACAATTTCATGTTTTGTTAGCACAGATAACATCAATAATGTCACTCTTATTGAAGGTGAAATTATTACCAACCTCACTCAGCAGATGACGTTGGGGAAAAGATGCTAGAAAAGTGTCCTAAATGAAGAAGGGTCTTGGAGAATACCAGTGTTCTCTCTCGTAAGCATACCCTTGCAGAGTAAACTGTGGGGCACCGGGTTCTCTCTCTCTCTCAAATAACATATATTCATTCACACATGCATACATACATACATACATACATACATACATAAAATTATATCTTGTGATGGTTAATTTCATGTTTTAACTGGGCTAAGCCACAGGGTACCCAGATATATGGTTAAACATTATTTCTAGTGAGTCTGTGAGGACATTTCTTAGTACAATGAACATCTGTATATCAGGAGACTAAGCAAAACATATTGCCTTGACAAACACTGGGTGGGCTCAACCAATCGATTGAAGACCTGAATGGAACAAAAGGCAGAGTAAGAGAGAATCCACTGTTGTGTATCTGAGTGTCTTCAAGCTGCGATATTGGTCTCCTGACTTCAGACTCAGACTTGGAGTGGAACATACATCATCAGCTCTCCTGATTCTTAGGCTTTTGGAGTCTGCCTGGAACCAAACTACTGGATCTCCTGGGTCTGCCCTTCTCAGCCTCCGTAATCCTGTGAACCAATTCCTATTGATGCTGAATCTCTGGAGAACCCTAACTGGGACATATATGTAACTTCATCCATTATGTCTTTTTGCCCTCAGATCCAGTTCCTGCACTTCTACAGACTGTGTTTCCTGGTTCCTTGCCACCTGGCTTCCAGAGGGGTTTGACCAATGGGTGTTTGATGGGAGAAAGGGAGGAAGGCATAAGCCCAGAGGTTTTTCTCTGTCCCGCTCTACTTGCTACCAGTGATTTTATCTCCTCCAAATTCTAGTTTCTTTCCAAGAGACTCTTCTCCCATGTTCTCAGTTCCTGCTAGGTATTGTTCTGAGTTTCTCTAGCCCTTGAGGTAGAAACAGCTTTCTGATGATACTAATTCCTGATTGATTCGCCATCCTTTGTTTGGCTTCTGGGATTTCCCATCACGTGTGTAACTCTTTAAAATACCGATAGTGACTCACCGGCTGGCTGGACCTGACTGAAACAGTATAAAGATAGAAGTTCAGGAATATATGGGAAGGTGAGGAGAGAGAAGACAGGTGGCTTAAGCGACCTATACGTCATCTTCACATAGGAAGTCAGTAGACCGTGCTTAAAACTGACAAATCAATAAGCAGCAGTAGGCTATATTACTTATATTCATGAAGATACCTAAGAAAAGAATATAAACCTGGAACAGTTAAAAGTGTTGCCTCAAATGATGGAGGCAGCTTTACTGCTGTGGTTGCCAGGAACTCAGGGGGGAAGGGACAGATGAATAAAAGATGAAGCACAGTGAATATTTACGGCAGTGAAACATCTTGTAAGACAGTGAAATGCTTTGAATCATGGCATTGTGCATTTGTCAAAACTCACAGAACTGCACACCACAGTGAATGCTAAGGTAAACTTGGGACTTTAGTTAATAATAGTTTCCATTTTGGCTCACCCCTTGTAACCAATGCACTTCACTGACACAAGAAGTTTACAATAGGGAACACTATGTTTTGGGGGGTAGGAGGGAGAACAGGGGAACTCTGCCCTTTCCAGTCTTCTTCTGTAAACCAAAAGCTGTTTTAAAAAATAAACTCCCTTAATGAAAGGAAGGCAGAGAGACAGAAGAGGAGGGAAGGAAAGAGGGAGAAAGGGAGCTACTTAAAAGTCATGGAGGAAACTTAGATGTGGATTACTAAGTGAAGGGATCCAATCCAAAACGCCATATGCTTTACGTTTCCAACTATGATAACATTCTGGAAAAACAAAACAAAACAAAACGACAACAACGACAACAACAACAACAGCAACAACAAAACACCTTCGGAGACAGTAAAAAGACCAGTGGCTAAGAGGGTTTAGGGGGAGAGAGGAAGTGGTAATAGGTGGAGCACAGGGCACTTTAGGGTGGTGTAACTATTCTGTATGATACTGCAATAGTAGGTACATACCATTTACATTTCTCAAAACTTATGAATCTATATAACACAAAATAAACCCTAACTGTTAGTAATGATAATGTGTCTAATGATAATGTGTCAATCAATAATGGCTCATCCACCACTCCTAATTAATGTATCCACATTAGTGCAAGGTACTATAGAAACTAGCGGGGGTGAGGAAACTGTATTTATTGCGCAATTTTTCTCTAAATCTAAAATTGTTCATACAAAATGGTCTGTTTAAAAAAAACCTGATTTAAAAAAAAAAGAGAAAAGAAAACAAAAGAAAGTGTTGCCTCTGGGGAAGAGGTGTTCGTGGGGGAAACAAAACTTTTGTTTTTTTTATTGCAAGACCTGATCTGCAATGTGGATGTTTTGGGTTTTTTTTTTAACTATTTGTATACAATAACTGGATTGAAATTTCTCAAATAAAAAAAAATCTGTACACCAGCCAGAATAGATAACATGAATAAGACCATATTAGCAAGTGTTGGCAAGGCTATCAAGTATTCAGAGCTCACAGACACTACACAGGCACTTTCTATAGTAGAAAGAAGTTCATGTAAATTGGTATAACCATTTTGGAAACAGTTTGGAAAGAATCTTACCAAAGCTGATAAGTTGGATGACATGTGACCCAGAAAATTCCCTCCTAGATAAATAAATACTATTCTAAAACATGTTCACCAAACGTGCCCTATAATATTCACTGAAGTTTCATTCATAATTACCCTAAGCCAGAATTTACCTAAATGTCCAAAAAGAGTTGCAGAAATATTGTAAACTATTCATGTAAGGAAATTCTATACACCAATGAGCATAAAGGATCTATACATACAATAACATGAATATCACTAACATAAGTTTGAATGAAAGAAGCTAGGTGTAGGACACATAATTGCATTTCTATATGGTCCAAAAACAAGTAAAAGTTGTATATTCTGTAAGAAATCAGAATAATTGCTGTCCCAAAGGAAAGATAGACCGTGACTGAAAGAGGCACAAGTGGTCCCTTGGGGTACTGGTACCTTATTTAATGAGTTCAGGTTCCACAAGTATATTGAAATTAACTTCATCAAGCTGTGCTCAGAATGCTTTTAATAATATATGTCCTTTTTGGGTGCCTGGGTGGCTCAGTCGTTAAGTGTCCAACTTTGGCTCACGTCATGATCTCACGGTTTGTGAGTTCGAGACCCACATCAGGTTGTGTGCTAACAGCTCAGAGCCTGGAGCCTGCTTCGATCCTGTGGCTTCCCATCTGGCCCTCCCCTGCTCACACGGTGTCTCTCTCTCAAAAATAAACAAACATGAAAAAATAATATATGTCCTTTTGAATGTATACTATACTTCCGTAATCTTATTTTAATCTGAGCGCAGACCCATAAAACACACCCTTTTTCTCTACTGTCTCTACTAAACATTTAAAGAATATATGCTTTAAACATAAATATATTTAAATTATATAAAAAATAAATCTAAATATAAACATAAATGTAGGTACTTTATACACATTTTACATAACCTATTTCAGTAGTTGGAAGAATCTCAACATTAATATTTCTATGAATACGTTTCAAAGCGAGAGAAATTCAGTTTTGAGTCCCCTAGATATTTATTCAAATTTGTTTGAGAGCCATACTGTCCCATCTTGTTCTGAGCACTGCTTTCCTTTTGGGCTCTGGATATGCTCCACATGTTATAAATTTCAGTGTAAGGTGACATTGCCAAGACAAGGGAGTGCTGATGAGAAGTCATTGCTCTTGCAAAATCTACAGCCAGGCTCAGTTTTGATCATCTTACCACTGGATAACTTCCATCTAGGGAAATTCTTTTATTGTTAATTTCAGCTACTGTAATTTTGACTTGCTCCCCAACCTAGAATATGTTGTTATTCCTTCTGCAGATGGGGGTGGAATCAGAGCTAAGTCACAGGCATTAGGCCCAAATCTAAAGATGAGTGTGTCAATGCTTCAACTGTGAGACTATCTTTTCCCTATGGTAACAACGTTCTGCTATTTACTACTGCACTTACTTGTCTCCTTTAACACAGGAAGTACAAAACTCACACATATTGCTTCAAATTTAGCTTTGTACATGTAAACTCACTCGGATTTAAAGCAAACATTACCGAGCTTACCCAAAATGAAAATTTCCTGTTGACATTTGGCATGTTCGTGATCGGTAACTCTTATTATTTGTATAAATTCTCAGATAGTTTAATATACATAACAGTATGTTTTAAATATATTTCACAACAAAGGACAAAAAGACCCCAAATATCTAAGGAAGTCTAGAAAACCTCCAACAGTGAAAACTACCTAATAATTCAACTTAATTAACCTCACCTCCTGCTGTTTCTTTCTTCAACTAAACCCACTCATACATTACCTTCTCATAATTTGTCTTTGACTTTCTCAGACCACACTCTATTTTCAGGATGTTAAACTCGCAAGTACCTCTCAGCATATATATTTATTTTCAGCCCACATGCCTCCAGGTGATAGCATTTATGAAGCATTTTCTATTTGTTCACCCATTAACATGCTTTTTTAATCCTTTCCGTAGTCCAATAGTTTATTTTACTAACCACATGTGATTCTTCAGGAAGCTAAAGCACAGAGCATTTCTGTAACTTACGTACAGTTCTAATGGTTTCCAATGGTCAATCTTTCATCCCACCGCAGGCAACGTGATCCACAGTTAGTACGCTGCTGTCTCCAAATATTGATAGGAACTCAGACACAAAGACAAATCCAGGGCACATAATACTATGAATCCTGCCCTAGCTAGCACTCTACGTCTACCCGCTAAGCTGTAATGAAAATTCTGGCTTTACTTTATTCTCTAGGACAGTCTTTACTGCTGCTACTCTTATGTAGCACACTTACATTCTTTTATAATATAAAAATACGTGAGTGTTAGGCTTTCTATCACTACTAGAAGGGGGTTGGAGTCAGGACTCAAAAATGAATTTTGATGCATTTTTAAAGTCTTTATTGTGGCAAACTGGGTACTGGTTTGGACTCTGGCATGAAGCATTGTCTCAGAAATTCACTAGATCATCAGACTTGATATTGACAAACTGTTGACTCCAAAAGTAGCATAAAAACCATATCTCCAGACTTCCAGGTTGTTGACGTTAACAAAATAAAAATTTCTAACATTGTTTTGCGATTCACATGCACACATAAGATTCCATTTCAAAAACTTTCCAACATCATTAGAAGAGCCAGACACTGCATATTCTCTAACACGTATTTACAGTTAATACATTAAAAAGAAAATTACAAGCAGATCGTAAATCTTAATCATAAGTGCACATTAAACTGTCCAAATACACAATTCAGTTCCATGACAAACAACTGAGTTCTAATTCCTATAAGACATGACAATCTACCAAAAATATTTTAAGCACACCAAGAAAGCAAATATTATATATAAATATATCCAATATATAATATACCCACTAAATAATATAAATATTATATATATAAATTATATATGCACTAAACCACTGATTTTAAGAGCTCCGTGGCAATCCTTGGAACACCAAAAAACTATGAGTTCAAAATTGCTCAGATTTCTTTGTATCCAAATAGGTTTCATGCATTTTTATTCAACAGTGTTCAGAACACTAGTACTATTGTTTGCACACAGCACATCAATATGCGTCAGCCACCAGTTTAAATTATACTGGAACAAATGGGTACTCAAACTGAGACAAAAGACACAGCACAAAAGTGACAGTAAACAACAATGAGGCTTGCTCTCCACAATTATAACATTACTGGTTCTGTAAGGAAAATTAAGTTGCTGGGTGGCAAGTAGAAGGGGGATAAAAATGACATCAGGAATTCAAAAGCTTATTTGAGGTGCCAGTCACCACATATAGGCACTCAAGCTTAGCAAGGTCATAAACTTCCTCCTTACTTGTGCCATATGAGATATAAAGGTATGAGAGTGAATAAAGACTATGGGATTTATTTCAAAAATCTGTAAAACCTAAGTACAGACTCATTTTACAAGACAGTAAATGAATGCCTCACCAGAAAGGCCACCATGTCAGGTTCCTTTTCACGGTCTGCCCAAAAGGATATATAAAATACTTTCATTTTCCTATAAATATATGAATCAACTATATTAGTTATTTCTTCACATTTTATAAGTTGTTAAACAAAACTTCAGCAAGGTTTTGTCAAAACTTGGCAAAAACAAAGATTTTCCTTTTAACATCCTGTTTTTTAAACTAGAAATGGCAATAATTTTTAAGGGACCAGCTAAACAACATATTGTTAACAGTTTGCCTAGTTACTATCCATGCTCACTTTCATGCAGCTTAGGGAAGACCAAGTCATTGTGTGCTTAAGAGCAAAGCGTCAACGAATTCTGTGTGAGTGGCCAGTAATGCGTTCAGTGCCACTAAAAACCTATTCACTACCTACCAATTCATGATATTTCAAGTAAGTCATACACAAGGTAGTAAGAGACCGTATGGGATTCCAAGGGTAGAAAACGTGTTACACCGTCTGTGTAGGTGCTTTTGAAAGAAACCAGCATAACATCCCCAAAGGCAAGGGAATTAAAAGCAAAAGTGAATTACTGGGACCTTATGAAGATAAAAAGCTTCTGCACAGCAAAGGAAACAACCAACAAAACTAAAAGGCAACCAACGGAATGGGAAAAGATATTTGCAAATGACACATCGGGCAAAGGGCTAGTATCCAAAATCTATAAAGAGCTCATCAAACTCCACACCCGAAAAACAAATAACCCAGTGAAGAAATGGGCAGAAAACATGAATAGACACTTCTCTAAAGAAGACATCCGGATGGCCAACAGGCACATGAAAAGATGTTCAACGTCTCTCCTTATCAGGGAAATACAAATCAAAACCACACTCAGATACCACCTCACGCCAGTCAGAGTGGCCAAAATGAAGAAATCAGGAGACTATAGAGGCTGGAGAGGATGTGGAGAAACAGGAACCCTCTTGCACTGTTGGTGGGAATGCAAATTGGTGCAGAGGCTCTGGAAAGCAGTGTGGAGGTTCCTCAGAAAATTAAAAATAGACCTACCCTATGACCCAGCAATAGCACTGCTAGGAATTTATCCAAGGGATACAGGAGTACTGATGCATAGGGGCACCTGTACCCCAATGTTTATAGCGGCACTCTCAACAATAGCCAAATTATGGAAAGAGCCTAAATGTCCATCAACTGATGAATGGATAAAGAAATTGTGGTTTATATACACAATGGAATACTACGTGGCAATGAGAAAAAATGAAATATGGCCTTTTGTAGCAACATGGATGGAACTGGAGAGTGTGATGTTAAGTGAATTAAGCCATATAGAGAAAGACAGATACCATATGGTTTCACTCTTATGTGGATCCTGAGAAACATAACAGAAACCCATGGGGGAGGGGAAGAAAAAAAAAAAGGAGGTTAGAGTGGGAGAGAGCCAAAGCATAAGAGACTGTTAAAAACTGAGAACAAACTGAGGGTTGATGGGGGGTGGGAGGGAGGGCAGGGTGGGAGGAAGTGCAGGGTGGGTGATGGGTATTGAGGAGGGCACCTTTTGGGATAAGCACTGGGTGTGGTATGGAAACCAATTTGACAGTAAATTTCATATATTAAAAAAAAAAAAAAAAGAAAGCAACCAGCATAGTCCATCCATCATCACCACATACACAATTCATTCACAAAATACTACAAGGACCACCTACCACGATCAATTGAAATCCACTTCCGCATGAAAGGATGACTCCAAACTATGTGAATCACTAAAAGTGATAAGTCATGGTAACAATCAGAAGAGAAACTTGCCAAGGTCAACGTGATACATGTGACAGGCCTCTGTCTTTCTTCAACTCCTTTTCTTAAAGACACAAACAAAACTTTCATCTACGCAGCTTAAGCTACTACTACCTCACGCTCATAAAGTGCTGAAAATGGAAAGCTATCCTCATATTCAGAAAGAGCAACCCCTGGATTTCCGTTTTCATTCAATGTAATTTATTTTCAAATTGGTTTCCACGCAACACCCAGTGTTCATCCCAACAGGTGCCCTCCTCAATGCCCGTCACCCACTTTCCCCTCTCCCCAACCCCACGTCAACCCTCATTCTGTTATCAGTATTGAAGAGTCTCTTATGGTTTGCCTCCCTCCCTCTCTATAATTTTTCCCCCATCACCTCCACCATGGTCTTCTGCTAAGTTTCTCAGGATCCACACATGGATGAAAACATATGGTATCTGTCTTTCTCTGCCTACCTTTTTTCGCGTAGCATAATACCACCCCCAGTTCCATTACCGTTGCCACAAATGGCCACATTTCATTCTTTCTCATGGCCAAGTAGTATTCCATTGTATATACATAAACCACAACTTCTTTATCCACTTCTCAGTTGATGGACAGCTAGGCTCTTTCCATAGGTTGAATGTTGTTGAAAGTAG